>NW_022145595.1:13104836-13109836 GCF_000002235.5 Strongylocentrotus purpuratus
TGAATAATGCATGGGTGTGGTACATTGATGAAAAGCTTACAAAAAAGTAAAAACATATTACACTGTTCAAAGGCGCAGTCAGAAATTCTGAAAAGCGAGGAGGTGGTTCAAGTTAGTTTTAGCCCCGAAAAATTGGTTTTTGGTGGCTCGGGGGTAGGGGCCTGCTGAAAATTAAGCAACGATAATCTAATGAGCAAATTAAATCCTATCAATTAATCAGCATCGCGAAGCAGCAACAAAGTGATTAGCAGAGACACACCCATACCCACTGGTTTCGCCCTTGAGTTTGTGAATGCATGAAACGCCCTTTTGAGATATATCACCATGCCATGGCTTTGAAACTGAATAGAAATAAAGTTTATGGGAAGGAATATTTAATAAACTTATGCAGCGGAGAACAGGATTACAAACATTTCTCTAACCCACATCAAAGTATACCAGTAGGGCCTAGCAAAGTATTATAAGTATTTCTTTGTTATAACTAGTATCCTATCTCAGATCGGTAACAGAAGCGTCAAAAAAGCCACTCGGATTACGGTTTTATTAGAAAAAGTCTCAGTTATCGGTAGCACATGCCAACTCGATAGATATTTAAAAAAACTTAAATATTGACAAACATATAATTATAATTATAAATACCTTATGATCTGCTGAGATTGCAAGAACTATGATAAATGATATAAATGCAAATAGATGGAGAGGGGGGGGGGGGCGGGAGTGGGTGCCTGTGTCGCTGAATGTTAAAATGATCATCATGATCAAAGGTTCATGCAACTTATCTTCCAGTAATATACATTTATGATTCATATTCTCAGAGGTCATCATGAGCTGTGACTAACATCATTAATGGAATATTATCTGTCACCCACGCTGGATAATAGAAAAACATCCCCTTCTAATCACCCCAATAACAAAGTTCGTCAAAAATGACGGAGATTCCATGTCTTGCTCATTCAAAGGCGCCGAGACAATCTTCTTGTTAAAGATGGCTTACTTCGATACAACGGATCATCGCGTCCGGTCGGGTGGTCTCGTTATACGACTTTCGTGCAACAAAAGCGGAAAATGACGCAACTTTTCGTAGATTTGCTGTAGGGTTTTTCACAATGTGTCGGGTAAATTGGACCAGACCATTTGTAGATTTAATAGAGGGGGGGGGGGGGGGGTATTAGAAAAAAAGTACCCCGACATTTCGTAAATAAAAGGGGCATGTTTTCACGAAAGGTCGGGTAACGCGACGAGTGACCCGACGCGACGTTCCGATGACTCGAAGTAAGCCGTTTTATAAGATCCATGCAAACGGGATTTCTTTTGAAATTAATCGGCATAATCTACCAGTTCCCCCATGTACGTCCCATCAATACAGTTTTACATTTTACATAATTGCATACCTCCTGATGTAAAAAATTTAAAGATAGTTATATATAAGAATAGATCATAATTATGATAGCAAATGTAAAACCTTTAAAATTGTCAAGCAAGTTTTATATTTGGTTTATATCATTAATTGAAAGAAATAATGAGAAAATAATCACCTTTAAACGAAATCTGGTAAAGTTACAAACTATTTTGTCGAGAAGAATTACTAAACTAATAAATATATCATACCTGTACGCTATCAGACATCGATAAGTTTGGAATATATGTTACTATCGTTCCCTATTTCGTTATGCAAGTGCTATTGTTATACTTGAATGAGTTAGGAAATGAAATCTTGAAGAAAAAAAAGTTTAAGACCTGGCCTTGCAAACTTGATTCATGTCAGGAAATTATAGGAATTGTAATGCAAGCCTGTAAAGCTTACAACTCTATATTTTCTTTATCATTTCAATTCAATAATGTAATAAATTGTAATAAATACCATCATCTTCAACAAAATAATAATACCCCTAAGGCTTTAATCTTTCGTGGTATATACCACGGCTAAACATTTCACCATGGGCGTCGGGAAGCTCATATAAGCTCGTTAATCATGGTATTGAATGAAATATATAATTTCACACAATAAATGGAGAATTGGAAGACCTGGAGATGAAAGGACAAATCTACTATTCTCCCCAAAGTTTTAAAGGTACTATGTCCCATTTGCAGGCCAAAAAAATGAAAAAGTTAAATTCCAACTGCATTTGAAAGATAATACTAATTTAGAACTTCCCTAAAAAAGGTAGGGCTTGAAAATGTCTTCAAGTGGGAAAATAACGACTATTAGTTGTCAAATCGACTTTAGGGCTATAGAGCCCAAAAGTAATAGTCTTGATTTTAAAAACAATTGTACCGAATGGTCATACGTTTTATGCTGCGCAAAGATTCAATCAGTTTAATCTTGGCCATCACAAGAAGTGGGTTATTGATGTAGACAAATTCTCAAGTACCCTTTACAACTCTTTTGATGTATGTTATTACCAAAGAAAAAAAAGCCAGTCAGTCACTCATTAGTGTCTGACAGTGAAGTCTAGCAAGTAAACGTGTTTCCTTGCATAATTTGAATATGAGGACACTGCTGACGTTTAAATTTCACAGATAGGACATACATGACATATTCATAATTCTGGCAAAATTCTACAGAATTTGAGGTTGGCTGCAAAAGGGACATAGTACCTTTAAAAAAACATAATAAGCAATTGAATGAAATATAATCAAGTGGGATGTACACGTGTGTGACCAAAAGTAAGCTTTAAAGCTGACAAGCTAGCATTAGTCAATTTTAGTGTTCATTTCTTAAAAGCAGGTGGGTAACAATTTTTTTTTATAGAATCGATAGTGTATTGAAAAAGCTTAATTTGATTTTATAACTTACATGATGTATTTTGGGGTAGATAGACGAGGGAAAGGTTACAAGAAACTTACCGTAATCTACATTTTTGATATTTTCCTCATTATTGTTCTTTCTGTCCATAGCACTAGGACACATTGAAGGCAGGGGCGGCGATCCCGGGGGGGGGGGGGGGACGGCCCTAAGGCAGGCCCCTGGATACTCATCTGACGGTTATTAAATGCCTAAAACCCCTGAGCTTCCGGGGGCTCCGCCCCCTGAGAAGTAACAAGGGCCCCTAAAGCGGACCCCTAGATGCTCATATGACCGTTATAAAATACCTAAAACCCCTGAGCTTCATGGGGCTACGCCCCTGTACCCCACGCCAATTTACACTCCACTCGCTTCGTTCGCTTTGCCCTACCTGATCGAAAATACTTTAGCCCCCCCCCCTACTTTGAAAAACGTTCCGCGGGGCCTGCATGTACCATGTAAGAGTGGGGGTGCGGATTTTTTTTCTTCCCCCCCCCCCTAAAAAAAAGAAGGTTTTTGCTCATTACACCACTGCTCCCCCGTCCCTCGGATTTCGTCCCCCCCCCCCCCCGGTCATCAAGAGAAATCGCCGCCCCTGATTGAAGGACTCCAATTTTTAATGATTCAGCTTCATTGCTCAATAACATAATACTCTTGAATAGTATTAAAAACTTAAACCGTAAAATATGACTGCATTATTCTACAGTAAAATTTTACCCTAGTATGTTTTAAGTTTTGTTCCATCATAGTTAGCTGCGTTTGTTCATTTTAAGTGTATTTTGTCGTAATCTCAACCCTCCCCAACCAAGTTCATTTTATTCAAAACCACACAAAACATGATATAATAGTGTACATAACAAGAGACTGGTAATAGTATTATATTAACTTGATTACATCATAAAATTAATGGTTTTACAACCCCTTTAGAAGCTACATGTAAGTACAAACATTAACAATATGGCAAGGTGAATAAAAAAAAAATGTAACGTATATACAAGGGATGGAAATACTAAGCTACAGAATATATATCACACAAATACTCACACAAACACGCGCGCACACACATACACACACGCACACACACACACACACACACGCACACACACACACAAACACACATGAAACACACCGATGAGTAGGTCCTCAGTGGTCAAAAAGCATTTGAGAATGAGAAATTATTAAGAAACAAAGAATAATTATGTCAGTCTTTCAAGTAAGTACGTTTTAGATAGCCTTCTAAACCTAGAAAGAGTTGTACTATTTGTTATATCATCAGGCAAACTGTTCCATTCTTGAATGCAAAAGATATAGAATGAGGTCAGTCAGTGTGACATTTGTTCTTGCAAAAGGCTGATGAATAGAACCCCTTTGACGTGTATTATAATTATTATTTTGCGAGTTCTGACGGAATAAATCTTTTAACGTACATAATATATGAGGCATAGAATAAAGTTTAAACAGAAACAATGCGCAATTGAACGACACGATTCCACTTAGTCGTATCATTCTTAGACGAAGAAACAACGGAGAACTTGGATGTCTATAATTAGAATTAGTAATAAGCCTTATTGCTTTCTTCTGCAATACTCTCAACTTATCAAGATATGACTTAAAAGTGTTTTCCCCAAGGATCATTACAATATATATGTGAAATAAGGAAGAGCAATACTAGTATATAATGTTATCAGCATTCTTTCGGGTAAAATAAATTTTGATTTAAAAATGACACGTATACTTCGGCACAACTTTGTGCATACATCATCTAAATGATTTTCCAAGATAAATGCTCGTCCATTGTTAACCCTAAAAACTTAACTTTTTCACTAAGCGCACCATCATGGCCTCCAACATTAAGGAAAGTATACCATCTGGAAGCTTTTTACCCTTTGAGCGAAAAACAACACATTTGGTCTATTGAACATTCAACAATAACTAATTACAAGAGTACCATACAGTTCTGAATCTCTTGAATTGCAATTAGGAATAAAGCTTCAGACTATTATCACCCAGCAGCAAGCTGATATCATTAACAAAAAGTGAGTATGAGGATAATGTTGATGAGTGTATTATATCATTTATATAGATTTTTAAAAAAACAGGGGACCAAGAACAGAACCCTGAGGTAAACCATGTTTAATAGAAGCAAGTTGGGAACTAGTACCATCCACCAAAACAAATTGAGTCATGTCAAACAAATAGCTTCGGAACCAAGACA